>NC_083582.1:46936506-46948406 GCF_027579695.1 Neoarius graeffei | reverse complement strand
TGTGTGTGTGTGTGTGTGTGTGCGCGCGCGCGCGTGGGGGGGGGGGGGGGGGGGGGGGCGCTAACAAAGTAAACAGGACTCCTGGAATAGGTAAAAAAGACTGCTGTAACTCCAGGACTTGCCTACCTTGTTTAATGCTCCAGGTTGTTGTGCTCTAAGTCCACCCTGACCTCCTCCTGCCTGTTGCTGCAGGGTCTCAGCCAGCAAGTTACTGTTACTGCCCATGCCTGGACTGGGGTAGCCCATTCTGGGTGTGCCATTCATCATCTGTCCTCCTATCATGCCTTGCTGCTGAGGTGTAGGTGCCCCTGGTTGCTGCTGACCATTACCTTTCTGAGGTACAAGCATAGTTCTGTTCATGCCACCCACCATCCCTGCCATCTGTTGCTGCTGAATCAGGTTGGCCTGAGGGGAGAGGTGCTGCTGCCCCTGAGGCACCATGTTCTGGGGTCCTGGAGATGCCTTCATGCTCCCCATAAGCCCCATAGATGCCCCAGCTGGACTGCCTCCTTGCTGCTGTTGCGCTGCTACAGGTGGCGCTCCTGATCGGAGCAGCTCAGAGAGTTGTTTGTGCTTGGCAGCTGCGTCTTGGCCAGGAGTGCTGACCCCTCCAAGCCCACTGACTGTTGCGCCACCTCCACCCAGGCTGGTGTGGAGCTGCCCCAGGTCACCTCCATTTGCCACAGCTAGCTCAGAGGAGCTGATCAGCTCATCTGGGAGGTCATGCTCCAGGTCAAAGAGTGAGCCAAAGTCTACAAGATTTAAACACACACACACACACACACACACACACACACAAAAAGGGATACAATTGTTATTGTGTAAAAGATCACATAGCTGTGTCTATGACCAATTTATGTTTGTGTGTTTACTTCAGCAGCATTAATGCATGCGTGATGCATTTCTACCCATCCATCTCTCCCAGCTTTTGCTTGGAGTTATTATAAAATAATTAACACACTTAACGTCAGCAGCTAAATGCACAGACAAGGTCAGTCAGATATCTCTGTTCAGTGCAACTTGAAATCTGAAAGAGTGCCAAACACAGACTAAGTCATAAGGTCAAAGCACAAAGCTGAAGGCACAGACATACTGCCAAGAGGAAAGGATTCTTAGGGTCTACTCATCAACCTACTTTGAGAATTCAACACCCTGACTGCCACCGTGATTTACTTTATAAAAAAATAAATAAATAACCACATGTAACCAGTGACGGACTTCTGAAGTCATTCAAAAGAATAACCACAATATTTTAGCCAGTTGTGCGTTATATCATGAGGGGTCTGCGGAGTCTTCTGCAAATTCTACCACCTTAAATGAAAACAAAACCCACGCTGAATTTATAACAATGTAGTCATGTGATTGGAGTGTGAGCATGAAAAATGTTCTCTTTTACTACTGATTTTAGCATCTGCAGTCAGTGCTCAACAATCAAGAACGTTTTATAAAAATGAATAAGATCATGTACGAGGACCTTTTGACAGTGACAGACAATTTGTGAAGAAATACAGGCTCCGTTTTTAGTTGCACAATGAGTCTGTTCTAATCAATATGCAATGTTATTCCACAAGATGATCACAAATAATGCGGGGTTGTTTGAAAGTTTGGGGGGGAAAAAAAAAAGAGAAAAAAAAATCATCAGCATTTGGGGGAGGGGGGGAGAGAAGAAGAGAGAGAGAGAAAAAAAAACAACGAGTTCTGCAAGTGCCACATTAGGAAGCAACGTTGTAACCGCTTGGTGAGCAAGATATAAACTCGAAGCCAACATTTGTTTAGACCGGTAGACGTGCAATACTAAAGCCCCCCCTACAAAAAAAAAAAAAAAACTCCACAGGTCCATTAGTAATGTTAGGGCTGAACAATAGAAACAGATGCGGATGGGAAGGGGAAAAAAAATGACCGAAGACAATCGCGCATTTGGAACAACTAGCTAGCTGGACTGGCTTCACTGGTCAGTCAAACTGGTGCATCACAGCCAGTGCGACTGACCTCTTTGTATCAAACATTATGAATAATCGCCAAGTGTGCTTATTTTCTACTTAAAGTAATAAACCAAAGTCTGTCGTGTTTCAAAAGACGACGCCAACGCTAGTTAGCCTACTAGCTAACAATGCCAGAAGGAATCCGAGTTCCAACAACTGGGCCTGAAGCTGCGGCATTTACAGCTATACACAGTGTTCACAGCAGCTAGCTGACCAGCTAACAATATTAGCTGCACCTTTAATTAAATCACATCTCTGCATCGCAAAACGAACAAAACACCAAAGACAATCCCAGAACTTGTTTGTTAAACAAATACTAGAATCCTAAACGTAGATGCGTCTCTTCAAACCGACTTTGGTTAAGTTTGTACGTTGTTTGGAACACACACTAGCTAGCGTTAGCTAACCAGGCCAATGAGAGGTTGATCTTTGTCGATTGTTCGCCAACAAGAAATGAGCTTTGATGTAGCCAGTTAGCTCCGTCTGTGAGGCGTTCAAATATGAAACTTAACAATAAAAAGTGGGCAAATGTCTCGATATATAATCTTCAACCACAATGAATGTTATAATCAAGACAAACACAGCTTGCAGTTAATCGTTTTACTAACTCAACACATTTTAGCCGAATTAAGTAACGGACAAACTAACAGAATGTAATTAAAGTGACGGTAAGCGTGTTTGTTTGGAGCTAGCTAAGGTGTTATCGTCTCAAAATTAGACAATTACGCCTGCTGTGTGGTTTAGTTTGACATAATAATAATAATAATAATAATAATAATAGAATCCATCAGCCACGAAGCGGCAGCTTTGGCATCTGGTTACAAATGTTGTGATCAGTTCAGTTCATGTAAAATCTGTGAAACAGCACTCCCTAACTTAGCTACGAGTCAAGCTGCAAGCTAATGTTGTTGCTAACTAACTAGCTAGCTAAGCTAGCTGCCTTAGCACCCAATGGCTAACTAGCTAGCATAGTTCGCGTAAAGCTGGAATGACAAGCTAGGCTAAAAGCTAAGCTAGTCCAGTACGGTTCTACGCTGTTAGCTCACAAACTAGCTGTATTTGCTAACTACAGCAGAAAAAAAAACCCACAGAAAATCATCATACATTTCTGCCCAACATGACAATTCACGCTCAGACAAAAACAGGCGATAGAGAGACTAAACATCCACAATGTAAACGTTTGTTTATTTACAAGATAAAGCAAAAATATTTACCGTTTCCATCGCTGGCGGAGGCAGAAAGTGCCGGAGAGGATAGTTTAGGCCTCTTGGCTGAAGGCGGGCCAGACTCCAGAACGTTCTCAGCCATAATTTTACCAGTTAAAATATTATATATATCCACAAAGATAGGCGTCGTCGCCTATTAACAAGGCTCGTCTATTTCGTCGTTTTCAAAATCCGACTTTTCCCCCTCCTTTTTAGGGACGAAGGAGGGGAAAGTCCCGTGTACAAAATACTCCTCTTTCCTGGGTTCGCCTCTCGATTTCAGCTTCAGCGTATCAACCCCCTCCCCAGAGCGAGTTTTGTTCTTTATAAATTTGTGCGAGAGGAGGAGGAGGAAGAGAAGGGGAGTCGGCTTCAGACCATCAAAAGACGCACGTCCTCACCCCTGACCCTCTCATAAACAGAAAACAAACCCGTTTCCCCATTTTGCTCGCATTCTCTGTTAGAGAGCAGTTTAAAAACAAGAAAATCTGGCAGCGCACGACGCTAATATGACCTCTCTACACTGTTCAGAAAGAGGGGTACAGAAGGAGGACATTTCTCTCCCACAAGGTGCAATTTATACTAATGTACCATGTAGAGCTTATTATTGGACCTCAAGGTAACTGTGTGTACCTTTTTAGAGCCAAAAAGGCACACAAATGTTCCCAAGCAGTATATAAAGAGTACAAATAGGCACCTTAGAGCGAACTGGCCCAGTGACAAGCCATTGTACTCCTAAAGGTACAATAATGTTCATTATTTTCTGAGAGTGTACCTAACTATGAGATAAAATATTAATGTAATGATGCTGTCATATATCTGAAGGGCTATTTTGATATGGTTTAGTTTGTATTTCAAATATTTTATCCGGGTGGTGTAGTGGTTAGCGCTGTCGCCTCACAGCAAGAAGGTCCGGGTTCGAGCCCCGTGGCCGGCGAGGGCCTTTCTGTGCGGAGTTTGCATGTTCTCCCCGTGTCCGCATGGGTTTCCTCCGGTTTCCCCCACAGTCTAAAGACATGCAGGTTAGCTTAACTGGTGACTCTAAATTGACCGTAGGTGTGAATGTGAGTGTGAATGGTTGTCTATGTGTTGGCCCTGTGATGACCTGGCGACTTGTCCAGGGTGTACCCCGCCTTTCACCCGTAGTCAGCTGGGATCGGCTCCAGCTTGCCTGCGACCCTGTAGAACAGGATAAAGCGGCTAGAGATGATGAGATATTTTATCCTTTTTGACAACATGTTGCTCTGGTCAGTATTTTATTGGGTGTCTGTAGGTCAAGAAATTGTCTTAATAACCCCCCCCCCAACAAGGTGCCTGTGGTCCATACAGGTCTAAAGTGTGTATCTCACTGGGCTGTGACAGCTTGCGACAAATTGCGAATGTCATTTGCGAGAGAGTTTCAAAAGTGTCTTGAAACATTTGCGGGGCTTCTCTTTCCTCACATGAGTCGCAAAGTGTCACTCCTTCATCGCTGAAATTTTGAACGTGTTCAAAAAATTAGTGCGACAAAATTTCTCTCAAAATAGCCGCAAATGCGTCGCTGGTGTCGCAAAGCCGTCACGAACCCTTCTCAAGTCAGTTTCCACGAGACAGGAAGTGCGAGTTGAGACAGGAAGTGCGAGCCAGTATCTCACTGGGCTGCAACAGCCTGCAACTAGTTGGAGACACGACAATTGTGGTAAAATATGTGAATATCAATTCAGTGTGATTCCAAGTGAAAATTGTCGCTAATTCGCATATTTTATCGCAATTGTTGTGTCTCCAACTAGTCGCAGGCTGTCGCAGCCCAGTGAGATACTGGCTTAAATGTCAAGCTTGATTTTTCAAGCGTAGGTCATAAAAGTTGTTTCCCTGACACCTAATTATTTTTGTTTAGTGGACTGATAGCTACTGAATTCGAATCACAGACTTCCAATTTTATTAGTTTTTTTTTTTGTAATAGAACAATTAATTAATTTAGGGCCACGTGGCCCTAAATTCTCTGCTATTTTTTCCTGCTTCCCCATGACCCAATTCAAGATATTATGTCATGCATCACGTGGTGGGCTTTCCCTGTTCACGCAAGGCATTGTGGGATACAAATTTGAATCAGAAGAGAAAAATGGAGGATGTGAGTGTGCGAATGAAACATGGAAGACTGACTACAGTAACGGAAAGCGAGAAGAAAAGACGTTATGTTGCAAAGGAAATGAAACGCAGGACTAAACTAATAAATATTGGCGGGTCAGCGAGCACCTCGGTATGATCAGCTGTTCATTTAGCCACAGAATGATGTAACTGTCAGTGCACGGTCAAGGTAAACCTGCGCATGCGGACACGGACTTCCTCTGTCTGCTTGACTGCGCGAACTGGGCGATTTCATGCACATTATTTGCTAGGGAATCCCCTCAAATTAAATATCTTCCCAGCCACAGAATGGCCTGATATTTTGTGAGATATTACAGAATCACAATGACCAAATTTCAGAGGAAACTAAAGTTCACAGATTTTATGAAATCGAAAGGCCGTCTAGCTTTAAGGCAGTGGTTCTCAAAGTGGGGTCTGGGTATCCCCAGGAGTCAGGGATATGTGTGTGTGTGTGTGTGTGTGTGTGTGTGTGTGTGTGTGTGTGTGTGTGTGTGTGTGTGTGTTACAGCAGTAGAAATCAAAATCCATTATTATCAAAGTTATAATATATTTATTATTGAGTTCTTATAGTTAGTAGCCTGTATGACTGGTCACTTGAATGGGGTGGGTTTAAATCAAACCTTAATAAACCTCATGTTTTCTGTCAGTGGAAAATTCAGGAATCAAAACGTCTTTGGCTGCAATAAATAGCAAAAACATTACTGTATATATATCTGAATAATGAGCCTAATATTTGAATAGTTGGATGATGTTCATAAAATAAATCTGAGTGGGTCTGTAGTATTTATTTTACATTTAAACTGGTCCCATAAGATCCAGTGTCTCATCATGGCTGAAAAAAAACAGAAGGATTTTTTAAAAAGATGACTTAGGCTAAATGCAACTCATTATCAGAAGCACAAAAGCCATTTTGATGTGTATCCTGCAACTGTTATTCTTGGCCTGAATGTCACTTGGTGCCATCCGATGTCTTATGCAGACGTGTGCCCCAAAGGATCCATCACCTACTGTACACATGACTACCAGGAGGAAGGACGATGGGTTTCTCTGCCACTGATTAACTTACCCGTCTGTAGGGTGTGTGTATGAGAACAACTAAATGATTAGTGATCCACAAGCATGTTGAGACAGTCAGCAATAATGCATTGTTTAAATGTTGAAAACAGTAATGCACAATACCATAACGAGAAGCCACTCACTGGTATCACATATTTGGGTAGAATAACTTACTTCAGAAATTGGATAAACAAATCACCTTTAATAATTGACTACACAAACTGTATATTTACTGAAGAAATGGCCTGATAGAATATTTCTAAAATGTTTCAAATAAATACATCATTTGTTTTAAAACAAAGATTCAGCAGTAATCCCCCAAATACTTACCATTGAGTGAAATATTAAAATAATTAAATGAAAGTGTTTACATGTGTATGGGTTTATTATTATCAGTGCATTTACTTTTATGGATCCTGGTGCTGTCATCTATATTATCTCATTTGACAGCTAGTATAGTTGATTAGTTGTTTAGTATTAGTATTTTTTAATGATTTTTAACACATGTATATACTGTATAGAGGTAAAGAGAATTTCATTTAATTAACTTTACAGAGGGCAATGAGAGTAATTAAATTTCATTTAATTAACTCTACACAGTGGTGTAGTGGTTAGCACTGTTGCTTCACAGCAAGAAGGTCCTGGGTTTGAGCCCAGCGCCCGACGAGGGCCTTTCTGTGTGGAGTTTCCATGTTCTCCCTGTCTGCGTGGGTTTCCTCCGGGTGCTCAGGTTTCCCCCAAAGACATGCAGGTTAGGTTAACTGGTGGCTCTAAATTGACTGTAGGTGTGAATGTGAGTGTGAATGGTTGTTTGTCTCTATGTGTCAGCCCTGTGATGACCTGGCGACTTGTCCAGGGTGTACCCCGCCTCTTGCCCATAGTCAGCTGGGATAGGCTCCAGCTTGCCTGTGACCCTGTACAGGATAAGCAGTTACAGATGGATAAATTTATAGCTCATAATTGCTGAAACTGCATTATGGAAATTATGACCCTTAAAACAGTGGTTCATCAAGGTTAGTAGGTGAATACAAAAAGGTAAAGTAACAGAAGCAAGGTATATTTCTCAGTTTGTATGAAATTAAGCAAAAATAAATGTAAATACAGATATAGTTGAGTGCAAAATGTTTGCAAGGACAGAGGACAATGATAATTGATTCCAGGAAAATATGGTGTGTTTATTGTTCCTTCATCATCACCAGTAACAAAATACTGTTAAGGTTTAAAAAAGCAATATCACATTTGTTTTTGATAGTTTGTGGTTAATTTTCTGCATTTGATATAAATACTCTCTTATGATTCCTTCCAACATCTTAGAGCTCCCCACTCAGACAGACCTGAGGGAGATTAATTCATTCACCTTCAGTAACTGGTTAGTGTCCCAGTGGATCCAGAGCCAATCCCAGTAACACTGGGTGCAAGGCAAGAGAATTTACCCCAGATGGGATGCCAGGGCCCTAAGGAAGATGACCCACACAAATGGGTTATCAAGTACAAGCTCAAGCCGCATTTTGCAGCAAAGTCTGAAAAAAAACACATGGCCTCAAGATCCACCTGGCCAGAATTGCTTGGCAAAGGAGTGAACACCACAGCACACAGAATTGATTCCTGGTGAGACACAGGAAGAGTGCAACCTGGATTCACTCCACAGTGCTAAGAAACTCCAAGAGACTGAAGCTCTTTGCCATGCAGAGTAGTGCAATATAGGTAGGTGGGTCAATTGGCCTCCAGCCAGCAGGCAGTGTGATTGGCACCAGATTGAGGGAGATGCCATCAGAATCACAGAAGCAACAGCTAAAGGTGACACTGAAAGCCAACTCCAGGCTATGTCAGAAATGATGTCAGTGAGTGATCTTACTGCTTAGCTTGGAGGGTCATTCCTGCTCAGCTTGAAGATATTCTTCAGTATTTTGTCTTCACCACTGACAGAATGTCTCCACCAGAATTCCTTTCTTACCAAAGCAGTGCAGGAGATGGGAATCCCAGGCATGCAGTCTGCTTGGAGCACACAGGTTTCATCACACAATTGATCAGAGAAGTGTGAGTAGGGAAAGTAGGTTGTGCTGATGTTAGACCTCATCAATTTATGTGTAAATACCCCACAAGTTGCTGAAGCTGATTTTGAATGCAGAGCCTACAAGACCAAGTCTGGAGTATAGCAGCCAAGCAAACAAGGAGGAAGCCAGCAGAATAATAAGACTGTAGGAGAGAATAATAAGAGAGAGCAAACACAGGGAGCCAAGATGGACAAGATTGGAGTTGCTAGTATGAGTAACATTGCCAGATGCCAAGGCAGTGGTAGAAAGCATCTCTTCAGCCATCAACACCAGCAAGAACCATGTGGTTTGTTTATACAGTACCAGTCAAAGGTTTGGACAGACCTACAACCCCGATTCCAAAAAAGTTGGGACAAAGTACAAATTGTAAATAAAAACGGAATGCAATAATTTACAAATCTCAAAAACTGATATTGTATTCACAATAGAACATAGACAACATATCAAATGTCGAAAGTGAGACATTTTGAAATTTCATGCCAAATATTGGCTCATTTGAAATTTCATGACAGCAACACATCTCAAAAAAGTTGGGACGGGGCAATAAGAGGCTGGAAAAGTTAAAGGTACAAAAAAGGAACAGCTGGAGGACCAAATTGCAACTCATTAGGTCAATTGGCAATAGGTCATTAACATGACTGGGTATAAAAAGAGCATCTTGGAGTGGCAGCGGCTCTCAGAAGTAAAGATGGGAAGAGGATCACCAATCCCTCTAATTCTGCGCCTACAAACAGTGGAGCAATATCAGAAAGGAGTTCGACAGTGTAAAATTGCAAAGAGTTTGAACATATCATCATCTACAGTGCATAATATCATCAAAAGAGTCAGAGAATCTGGAAGAATCTCTGTGCGTACGGGTCAAGGCCGGAAAACCATACTGGGTGCCCGTGATCTTCGGGCCCTTAGACGGCACTGCATCACATACAGGCATGCTTCTGTATTGGAAATCACAAAATGGGCTCAGGAATATTTCCAGAGAACATTATCTGTGAACACAATTCACCGTGCCAGACGCCGTTGCCAGCTAAAACTCTATAGTTCAAAGAAGAAGCCGTATCTAAACATGATCCAGAAGCGCAGACGTCTTCTCTGGGCCAAGGCTCATTTAAAATGGACTGTGGCAAAGTGGAAAACTGTTCTGTGGTCAGACGAATCAAAATTTGAAGTTCTTTATGGAAATCAGGGACGCCGTGTCATTCGGACTAAACAGGAGAAGGACGACCCAAGTTGTTATCAGTGCTCAGTTCAGAAGCCTGCATCTCAGATGGTATGGGGTTGCATTAGTGCGTGTGGCATGGGCAGCTTACACATCTGGAAAGACACCATCAATGCTGAAAGGTATATCCAGGTTCTAGAGCAACGTATGCTCCCATCCAGACGACGTCTCTTTCAGGGAAGACCTTGCATTTTCCAACATGACAATGCCAAACTACATACTGCATCAATTACAGCATCATGGCTGCGTAGAAGGGTCCGGTACTGAACTGGCCAGCCTGCAGTCCAGATCTTTCACCCATAGAAAACATTTGGTGCATCATAAAACGGAAGCTACGACAAAAAAGACCTAAGACAGTTGAGCAACTAGTCTCCTCAGTCCCCAGACGTTTACAGACTGTTGTAAAGAGAAAAGGGGATGTCTCACAGTGGTAAACATGGCCTTGTCCCAACTTTTTTGAGATGTGTTGTTGTCATGAAATTTAAAGTCACCTAATTTTTCTCTTTAAACGATAGATTTTCTCAGTTTAAACATTTTATATGTCATCTATGTTCTATTCTGAATAAAATATGGAATTTTGAAACTTCCACATCATTGCATTCCATTTTTATTTACAATTTGTACTTTGTCCCAACTTTTTTGGAATTGGGGTTGTACTCATTCATAGGTTTTTCTATATTTTGACTATTGTAGAACAATACTGAAGACATCAAAACTATGAAATAACATATGGAACATATATGGAATTAAGTGGTAAACAAAAAAAGCGTTTAAACAATATGTTTCATATTTTAGATTCTGGCGGCACGGTGGTGTAGTGGTTAGCACTGTTGCCTCACAGTAAGAAGGTCTGGGTTTGAGCCCTGTGGCCGGCGAGGGCCTTTCTGTGCGGAGTTTGCATGTTCTCCCTGTGTCCGCGTGGGTTTCTGCTGGGTGCTCCGGTTTCCCCCACAGTCCAAAGACATGCAGGTTAGGTTAACTGGTGACTCTAAATTGACCGTAGGTGTGAATGTGAGTGTGAATGGTTGTCTGTTTCTATGTGTCAGCCCTGTGATGACCTGGTGACTTGTCCAGGGTGTACCCCGCCTTTCACCTGTAGTCAGCTGGGATAGGTTCCAGCTTGCCTGCAACCCTGTAGAACAGGATAAAGCGGCTAGAGATAATGAGATGAGATAAAATTTTAGATTCATTAAAGTAGCCACCATTGACCTTGATGACGCTTTGCACACTATTGGCATTATCTTAACCAGCTTCCTGAGGTAGTCACCTGGAATGCTTTTCAATTGACAGATTTGCCTCATCAAAAGGTAATTAGTGGAATTTCTTGCCTTCTTAATGCATTTGAAATCAAACAGTAAATAGTAAACTAGATAGATACTGTGACTAAAGTCACAGTGATTTGCGCTAGCTTTTACAAACCGGGATGTCTGGTCACCGTACCCTATAGATCCGGAACGGTAAGAGCTAGAGAATGACGCTCAGTGAGGAAAAAGCCCATTTTTCTTGGATCATTCCGGTTCTGTGATCCGGATCAGCACCAAAAGTCATAGCAACTTAATTCAACCCAGAGGGATTCTGCATGTGAAATTTAGTGATGATTCGTTGAAAACTGAGGGAGAAATAACATTAGGAAAATAATAATAAGAAGAATAAAGTAGAAAGACCCTGAGTGAGAGTAACAATTTGCCCTCACATTGCTAGCACAAATTAATAATAAAAATACAGTAAATAGCCCTATTCCACAACTGTAGTAATCCATATTATGTCAAGAACCGTTCAACTAAGTAAAGAGAAATGACATCCATTATTACTTTAAGACATGAAGTGTCTTTTAATTAATAAAAATAAAGAAGAACCATTGAATTAGAAGGGGTGTCCAAACTTTTGACTGGTACTATAGGTTTTGATTTGATGGCTTGCTGCAGAATACAGAATCATTTAATTTTTATGAGGTTATACATGGATTGCAGACTCCCTGACATCCACCTCGGTTTGTGCGCCTACATAACTGTGTGTCAGGTCAGATGGTGTACAATACTTATCTTGGTGTGTTCTCTTATCTTTCCCACGTTGACGGATGACTAAGGGAATTTGGCCTCTGTGTCACCTCATATTTGTACCCCAGTTAATCAGGAAGTCATGGATTACAGCTTGAAAGTTCCTACACACTCCAGTCAACTAAAAAAATGCATGATTTAGAAAGGAAACATGCTTCAGTTACATTGTGTTCACTATAATTTCCAGGGGTGCCAATAATAGT